>NW_027517582.1:0-41782 GCF_048772815.1 Callospermophilus lateralis | reverse complement strand
AAGCTTGGCAACACATCTCAATGAAAGTGCTTTTACACAGTCTGTGCCTAGGGCTACTTGAAGAGGAAACAAACCATAGAGACAAAATTGAGAACTCCTTTATATTGTCAAGTTTCAAAGAGCTACTACAAACCATGTTGGATTTAGAGTTCCAAATTCATCTATCTATATATGAGAGAACAGAGTGAAACCTAAATATAAAAACTGCTACTGTAGACGAACGCTTCAACCTAGAAGAACAAAATTTGGTGAGCCAAGTGGGATTTGTGTACTGATCATTACCACCAAGTATCATCAAGATTGGGTGAAAAAATATTTGCTGGTATTTCGGAAACGCGTTATTTCTCAGAAGCTTGGCAACCCATCTCAATGAAAGTACTTTCCACAGTCTCTGCGTAGGGCTACTTGAAGAGGAAACAATCCATAAAGACAAAACTGAGAACTCCTTTATTTTGTCAAGTTTCAAAGAGCTACTACAAACCATGTTGGATTTAGAGTTCCAAATTCATCTATCTATATATGAGAGAACAGAGTGAAACCTAAATATAAAAACTGCTACTGTAGACGAACGCTTCAACCTAGAAGAACAAAATTTGGTGAGCCAAGTGGGATTTGTGTACTGATCATTACCACCAAGTATCAACAAGATTGTGTGAAAAAATATTTGCTGGTATTTCGGAAACTCGTTATTTCTTAGAAGCTTGGCAACCCATCTCAATGAAAGTGCTTTCCACAGTCTGTGCCTAGGGCTACTTTAAGAGGAGACAAACCATAGAGACAAAACTGAGAACTCCTTTGTTTGTCAAGTTTCAAAGAGCTACTACAAACCATGTTGGATTTAGAGTTCCAAATTCATCTATCTATATAGGAGAGAACAGAGGGAAACCTAAATATAAAAACTGCTACTGTAGAAGAACGCTTCAACCTAGAAGAACAGAATTTGGTGAGCCAAGTGGGATTTGTGTACTGATCATGACCACCCAGTATTATCAAAATTGGGTGAAAAAATATTTGCTGGTAATTCGGAAACTCGTTATTTCTTAGAAGCTTGGGAACCCCTCTCAATGAAAGTGCTTTTCCACAGTCTGTGCATAGGGCTACTTGAAGAGGAAACAAACCATAGAAAAAAATCTGAGAACTTCTTTATTTTGTCAAGTTTCAAAGAGCTACTACAAACCATGTTGGATTTAGAGTTTCAAATTCATCTATCTATATAGGAGAGAACAGAGAGAAACCTAAATATAAAAACTGCTACTGTAGACGAACGCTTCAACCTAGAAGACAAAAATTTGGTTAGCCAAGTGGGATTTGTATAGTGATCATTACCACCAAGTATCAACAAGATTGTGTGAAAAAATATTTGCTGGTATTTCGGAAACTCGTTATTTCTTAGAAGCTTGGCAACCCATCTCAATGAAAGTGCTTTCCAAAGTCTGTGATAGGGCTACTTGAAGAGGAAACAATCCATAGAGTGAAAACTGAGAACTGCTTTATTTTGTCAAGTTTCAAAGAGCTACTACAAACCATGTTGGATTTAAAGTTCCAAATTCATCTATCCATATAGGAGAGAACAGAGGAAAACCTAAATATAAAAACTGCTACTGTAGACGAACGCTTCAACCTAGAAGAACAAAATTTGGTGAGCCAAGTGGGATTTGTGTACTGATCATTACCAACAAGTATCATCAAGATTGGGTGAAAAAATATTTGCTGGTATTTCGGAAACTCGTTATTTCTTAGAAGCTTGGGAACCCCTCTCAATGAAAGTGCTTTTCCACAGTCTGTGCCTGGGGCTACTTGAAGAGGAAACAAAACATAGCGACAAAACTGAGAACTCCTTTATTTTGTCAAGTTTCAAAGAGCTACTACAAACCATGTTGGATTTAGAGTTCCAAATTCATCTTTCTATAGAGGAGAGAACAGAGGGAACCCTAAATATAAAAACTGCTACTGTAGACGAACGCTTCAACCTAGAAGAACAAAATTTGGTGAGCCAAGTGGGATTTGTGTACTGATCATTAGCAACAAGTATCATCAAGATTGGGTGAAAAAATATTCGCTGGTATTTCGGAAACTCGTTATTTCTTAGAAGCTTGGCAACCCCTCTCAATGAAAGTGCTTTTCCACAGTCTGTGCCTAGGGCTACCTGAAGAGGAAACAAACCATAGAGACAAATCTGAGAACTCCTTTATTTTGTCAATTTTCAAAGAGCTACTACAAACCATGTTGGATTTAGAGTTCCAAATTCATCTATCTATATAGGAGACAACAGAGGGAAACCTAAATATAAAAACTCCTACTGTACACGAACGCTTCAACCTAGAAGAACTAAATTTGGTGAGCCAAGTGGGATTTGTGTACTGATCATTACCACCAAGTATCAACAAGATTGTGTGAAAAAATATTTGCTGGTATTTCGGAAACGCGTTATTTCTTAGAAGCTTGGCAACCCATCTCAATGAAAGTACTTTCCACAGTCTCTGCGTAGGGCTACTTGAAGAGGAAACAATCCATAAAGACAAAACTGAGAACTCCTTTATTTTGTCAAGTTTCAAAGAGCTACTACAAACCATGTTGGATTTAGAGTTCCAAATTCATCTATCTATATATGAGAGAACAGAGTGAAACCTAAATATAAAAACTGCTACTGTAGACGAACGCTTCAACCTAGAAGAACAAAATTTGGTGAGCAAAGAGGGATTTGTGTACTGATCATTACCACTAAGTATCAACAAGATTGTGTGAAAAAATATTTGCTGGTATTTCAGAAACTCGTTATTTCTTAGAAGCTTGGGAACCCCTCTCAATGAAAGTGCTTTTCCACAGTCTGTGCCTGGGGCTACTTGAAGAGGAAACAAAACATAGCGACAAAACTGAGAACTCCTTTATTTTGTCAAGTTTCAAAGAGCTACTACAAACCATGTTGGATTTAGAGTTCCAAATTCATCTTTCTATAGAGGAGAGAACAGAGGGAACCCTAAATATAAAAACTGCTACTGTAGACGAACGCTTCAACCTAGAAGAACAAAATTTGGTGAGCCAAGTGGGATTTGTGTACTGATCATTAGCAACAAGTATCATCAAGATTGGGTGAAAAAATATTCGCTGGTATTTCGGAAACTCGTTATTTCTTAGAAGCTTGGCAACCCCTCTCAATGAAAGTGCTTTTCCACAGTCTGTGCCTAGGGCTACCTGAAGAGGAAACAAACCATAGAGACAAATCTGAGAACTCCTTTATTTTGTCAATTTTCAAAGAGCTACTACAAACCATGTTGGATTTAGAGTTCCAAATTCATCTATCTGTATAGGAGACAACAGAGGGAAACCTAAATATAAAAACTCCTACTGTACACGAACGCTTCAACCTAGAAGAACTAAATTTGGTGAGCCAAGTGGGATTTGTGTACTGATCATTACCACCAAGTATCAACAAGATTGTGTGAAAAAATATTTGCTGGTATTTCGGAAACGCGTTATTTCTTAGAAGCTTGGCAACCCATCTCAATGAAAGTACTTTCCACAGTCTCTGCGTAGGGCTACTTGAAGAGGAAACAATCCATAAAGACAAAACTGAGAACTCCTTTATTTTGTCAAGTTTCAATGAGCTACTACAAACCATGTTGGATTTAGAGTTCCAAATTCATCTATCTATATATGAGAGAACAGAGTGAAACCTAAATATAAAAACTGCTACTGTAGACGAACGCTTCAACCTAGAAGAACAAAATTTGGTGAGCAAAGAGGGATTTGTGTACTGATCATTACCACTAAGTATCAACAAGATTGTGTGAAAAAATATTTGCTGGTATTTCGGAAACTCGTTATTTCTTAGAAGCTTGGGAACCCCTCTCAATGAAAGTGCTTTTCCACAGTCTGTGCCTGGGGCTACTTGAAGAGGAAACAAAACATAGCGACAAAACTGAGAACTCCTTTATTTTGTCAAGTTTCAAAGAGCTACTACAAACCATGTTGGATTTAGAGTTCCAAATTCATCTTTCTATAGAGGAGAGAACAGAGGGAACCCTAAATATAAAAACTGCTACTGTAGACGAACGCTTCAACCTAGAAGAACAAAATTTGGTGAGCCAAGTGGGATTTGTGTACTGATCATTAGCAACAAGTATCATCAAGATTGGGTGAAAAAATATTCGCTGGTATTTCGGAAACTCGTTATTTCTTAGAAGCTTGGCAACCCCTCTCAATGAAAGTGCTTTTCCACAGTCTGTGCCTAGGGCTACCTGAAGAGGAAACAAACCATAGAGACAAATCTGAGAACTCCTTTATTTTGTCAATTTTCAAAGAGCTACTACAAACCATGTTGGATTTAGAGTTCCAAATTCATCTATCTATATAGGAGACAACAGAGGGAAACCTAAATATAAAAACTCCTACTGTACACGAACGCTTCAACCTAGAAGAACTAAATTTGGTGAGCCAAGTGGGATTTGTGTACTGATCATTACCACCAAGTATCAACAAGATTGTGTGAAAAAATATTTGCTGGTATTTCGGAAACGCGTTATTTCTTAGAAGCTTGGCAACCCATCTCAATGAAAGTACTTTCCACAGTCTCTGCGTAGGGCTACTTGAAGAGGAAACAATCCATAAAGACAAAACTGAGAACTCCTTTATTTTGTCAAGTTTCAAAGAGCTACTACAAACCATGTTGGATTTAGAGTTCCAAATTCATCTATCTATATATGAGAGAACAGAGTGAAACCTAAATATAAAAACTGCTACTGTAGACGAACGCTTCAACCTAGAAGAACAAAATTTGGTGAGCCAAGTGGGATTTGTGTACTGATCATTACCACCAAGTATCAACAAGATTGTGTGAAAAAATATTTGCTGGTATTTCGGAAACTCGTTATTTCTTAGAAGCTTGGCAACCCATCTCAATGAAAGTGCTTTCCACAGTCTGTGCCTAGGGCTACTTTAAGAGGAAACAAACCATAGAGACAAAACTGAGAACTCCTTTGTTTGTCAAGTTTCAAAGAGCTACTACAAACCATGTTGGATTTAGAGTTCCAAATTCATCTATCTATATAGGAGAGAACAGAGGGAAACCTAAATATAAAAACTGCTACTGTAGAAGAACGCTTCAACCTAGAAGAACAGAATTTGGTGAGCCAAGTGGGATTTGTGTACTGATCATGACCACCCAGTATTATCAAAATTGGGTGAAAAAATATTTGCTGGTAATTCGGAAACTCGTTATTTCTTAGAAGCTTGGGAACCCCTCTCAATGAAAGTGCTTTTCCACAGTCTGTGCATAGGGCTACTTGAAGAGGAAACAAACCATAGAAAAAAATCAGAGAACTTCTTTATTTTGTCAAGTTTCAAAGAGCTACTACAAACAATGTTGGATTTAGAGTTTCAAATTCATCTATCTATATAGGAGAGAACAGAGAGAAACCTAAATATAAAAACTGCTACTGTAGACGAACGCTTCAACCTAGAAGACAAAAATTTGGTGAGCCAAGTGGGATTTGTATAGTGATCATTACCACCAAGTATCAACACGATTGTGTGAAAAAATATTTGCTGGTATTTCGGAAACTCGTTATTTCTTAGAAACTTGGCAACCCCTCTCAATGAAAGTGCTTTTCCACAGTCTGTGCCTAGGGCTACTTGAAGAGGAAAGAAACCATAGAGACAAATCTGAGACCTCCTTTATTTTGTCAAGTTTCAAAGAGCTACTACAAACCATGTTGGATTTAGAGTTCCAAATTCATCTATCTATATAGGAGAGAACAGAGAGAAACCTAAATATAAAAACTGCTACTGTAGACGAACGCTTCAACCTAGAAGAACAAAATTTGGTGAGCCAAGTGGGATTTGTGCACTGATCATTACCACCACGTATCAACAAGATTTGTGAAAAAATATTTGCTGGTATTTCGGAAACTCGTTATTTCTTAGAAGCTTGGCAACACATCTCAATGAAAGTGCTTTTACACAGTCTGTGCCTAGGGCTACTTGAAGAGGAAACAAACCATAGAGACAAAATTGAGAACTCCTTTATATTGTCAAGTTTCAAAGAGCTACTACAAACCATGTTGGATTTAGAGTTCCAAATTCATCTATCTATATATGAGAGAACAGAGTGAAACCTAAATATAAAAACTGCTACTGTAGACGAACGCTTCAACCTAGAAGAACAAAATTTGGTGAGCCAAGTGGGATTTGTGTACTGATCATTACCACCAAGTATCATCAAGATTGGGTGAAAAAATATTTGCTGGTATTTCGGAAACGCGTTATTTCTCAGAAGCTTGGCAACCCATCTCAATGAAAGTACTTTCCACAGTCTCTGCGTAGGGCTACTTGAAGAGGAAACAATCCATAAAGACAAAACTGAGAACTCCTTTATTTTGTCAAGTTTCAAAGAGCTACTACAAACCATGTTGGATTTAGAGTTCCAAATTCATCTATCTATATATGAGAGAACAGAGTGAAACCTAAATATAAAAACTGCTACTGTAGACGAACGCTTCAACCTAGAAGAACAAAATTTGGTGAGCCAAGTGGGATTTGTGTACTGATCATTACCACCAAGTATCAACAAGATTGTGTGAAAAAATATTTGCTGGTATTTCGGAAACTCGTTATTTCTTAGAAGCTTGGCAACCCATCTCAATGAAAGTGCTTTCCACAGTCTGTGCCTAGGGCTACTTTAAGAGGAGACAAACCATAGAGACAAAACTGAGAACTCCTTTGTTTGTCAAGTTTCAAAGAGCTACTACAAACCATGTTGGATTTAGAGTTCCAAATTCATCTATCTATATAGGAGAGAACAGAGGGAAACCTAAATATAAAAACTGCTACTGTAGAAGAACGCTTCAACCTAGAAGAACAGAATTTGGTGAGCCAAGTGGGATTTGTGTACTGATCATGACCACCCAGTATTATCAAAATTGGGTGAAAAAATATTTGCTGGTAATTCGGAAACTCGTTATTTCTTAGAAGCTTGGGAACCCCTCTCAATGAAAGTGCTTTTCCACAGTCTGTGCATAGGGCTACTTGAAGAGGAAACAAACCATAGAAAAAAATCTGAGAACTTCTTTATTTTGTCAAGTTTCAAAGAGCTACTACAAACCATGTTGGATTTAGAGTTTCAAATTCATCTATCTATATAGGAGAGAACAGAGAGAAACCTAAATATAAAAACTGCTACTGTAGACGAACGCTTCAACCTAGAAGACAAAAATTTGGTTAGCCAAGTGGGATTTGTATAGTGATCATTACCACCAAGTATCAACAAGATTGTGTGAAAAAATATTTGCTGGTATTTCGGAAACTCGTTATTTCTTAGAAGCTTGGCAACCCCTCTCAATGAAAGTGCTTTTCCACAGTCTGTGCCTAGGGCTACTTGAAGAGGAAACAAACCATAGAGACAAATCTGAGACCTCCTTTATTTTGTAAAGATTCAAAGAGCTACTACAAACCATGTTGGATTTAGAGTTCCAAATTCATCTATCTATATAGGAGAGAACAGAGGGAAACCAAATATAAAAACTGCTACTGTAGAAGAACGCTTCAACCTAGAAGAACAGAATTTGGTGAGCCAAGTGGGATTTGTGTACTGATCATTACCACCAAGTATCATCAAGATTGGGTGAAAAAATATTTGCTGGTATTTCGGAAACTCGTTATTTCTTAGAAGCTTGGCAACCCATCTCAATGAAAGTGCTTTCCAAAGTCTGTGATAGGGCTACTTGAAGAGGAAACAATCCATAGAGTGAAAACTGAGAACTGCTTTATTTTGTCAAGTTTCAAAGAGCTACTACAAACCATGTTGGATTTAAAGTTCCAAATTCATCTATCCATATAGGAGAGAACAGAGGAAAACCTAAATATAAAAACTGCTACTGTAGACGAACGCTTCAACCTAGAAGAACAAAATTTGGTGAGCCAAGTGGGATTTGTGTACTGATCATTAGCAACAAGTATCATCAAGATTGGGTGAAAAAATATTCGCTGGTATTTCGGAAACTCGTTATTTCTTAGAAGCTTGGCAACCCCTCTCAATGAAAGTGCTTTTCCACAGTCTGTGCCTGGGGCTACTTGAAGAGGAAACAAACCATAGAGACAAATCTGAGAACTCCTTTATTTTGTCAATTTTCAAAGAGCTACTACAAACCATGTTGGATTTAGAGTTCCAAATTCATCTATCTATATAGGAGACAACCGAGGGAAACCTAAATATATAAACTGCTACTGTACACGAACGCTTCAACCTAGAAGAACAAAATTTGGTGAGCCAAGTGGGATTTGTGTACTGATCATTACCACCAAGTATCAACAAGATTGTGTGAAAAAATATTTGCTGCTATTTCGGAAACGCGTTATTTCTTAGAAGCTTGGCAACCCATCTCAATGAAAGTACTTTCCACAGTCTGTGCATAGGGCTACTTGAAGAGGAAACAATCCATAGAGACAAAACTGAGAACTCCTTTATTTTGTCAAGTTTCAAAGAGCTACTACAAACCATGTTGGATTTAGAGTTCCAAATTCATCTATCTATATAGGAGAGAACAGAGTGAAACCTAAATATAAAAAGTGCTACTGTAGACGAACGCTTCAACCTAGAAGAACAAAATTTGGTGAGCCAAGTGGGATTTATGTACTGACCATTAGCACCAAGTATCATCAAGATTGGGTGAAAAAATATTTGCTGGTATTTCGGAAACTCGTTATTTTTTAGAAGCTTTGGGACCCCTCTCAATGAAAGTGCTTTTCCACAGTCTGTGCCTGGGCTACTTGAAGTGGAAACAAACCATAGCGACAAAACTGAGAACTGCTTTATTTTGTCAAGTTTCAAAGAGCTACTACAAACCATGTTGGATTTAGAGTTCCAAATTCATCTTTCTATAGAGGAGAGAACAGAGGGAACCCTAAATATAAAAACTGCTACTGTAGACGAACGCTTCAACCTAGAAGAACAAAATTTGGTGAGCCAAGTGGGATTTGTGTACTGATCATTAGCAACAAGTATCATCAAGATTGGGTGAAAAAATATTCGCTGGTATTTCGGAAACTCGTTATTTCTTAGAAGCTTGGCAACCCCTCTCAATGAAAGTGCTTTTCCACAGTCTGTGCCTAGGGCTACCTGAAGAGGAAACAAACCATAGAGACAAATCTGAGAACTCCTTTATTTTGTCAATTTTCAAAGAGCTACTACAAACCATGTTGGATTTAGAGTTCCAAATTCATCTATCTATATAGGAGACAACAGAGGGAAACCTAAATATAAAAACTCCTACTGTACACGAACGCTTCAACCTAGAAGAACTAATTTTGGTGAGCCAAGTGGGATTTGTGTACTGATCATTACCACCAAGTATCAACAAGATTGTGTGAAAAAATATTTGCTGGTATTTCGGAAACGCGTTATTTCTTAGAAGCTTGGCAACCCATCTCAATGAAAGTACTTTCCACAGTCTCTGCGTAGGGCTACTTGAAGAGGAAACAATCCATAAAGACAAAACTGAGAACTCCTTTATTTTGTCAAGTTTCAAAGAGCTACTACAAACCATGTTGGATTTAGAGTTCCAAATTCATCTATCTATATATGAGAGAACAGAGTGAAACCTAAATATAAAAACTGCTACTGTAGACGAACGCTTCAACCTAGAAGAACAAAATTTGGTGAGCCAAGTGGGATTTGTGTACTGATCATTACCACCAAGTATCAACAAGATTGTGTGAAAAAATATTTGCTGGTATTTCGGAAACTCGTTATTTCTTAGAAGCTTGGCAACCCATCTCAATGAAAGTGCTTTCCACAGTCTGTGCCTAGGGCTACTTTAAGAGGAAACAAACCATAGAGACAAAACTGAGAACTCCTTTGTTTGTCAAGTTTCAAAGAGCTACTACAAACCATGTTGGATTTAGAGTTCCAAATTCATCTATCTATATAGGAGAGAACAGAGGGAAACCTAAATATAAAAACTGCTACTGTAGAAGAACGCTTCAACCTAGAAGAACAGAATTTGGTGAGCCAAGTGGGATTTGTGTACTGATCATGACCACCCAGTATTATCAAAATTGGGTGAAAAAATATTTGCTGGTAATTCGGAAACTCGTTATTTCTTAGAAGCTTGGGAACCCCTCTCAATGAAAGTGCTTTTCCACAGTCTGTGCATAGGGCTACTTGAAGAGGAAACAAACCATAGAAAAAAATCAGAGAACTTCTTTATTTTGTCAAGTTTCAAAGAGCTACTACAAACAATGTTGGATTTAGAGTTTCAAATTCATCTATCTATATAGGAGAGAACAGAGAGAAACCTAAATATAAAAACTGCTACTGTAGACGAACGCTTCAACCTAGAAGACAAAAATTTGGTGAGCCAAGTGGGATTTGTATAGTGATCATTACCACCAAGTATCAACACGATTGTGTGAAAAAATATTTGCTGGTATTTCGGAAACTCGTTATTTCTTAGAAACTTGGCAACCCCTCTCAATGAAAGTGCTTTTCCACAGTCTGTGCCTAGGGCTACTTGAAGAGGAAAGAAACCATAGAGACAAATCTGAGACCTCCTTTATTTTGTCAAGTTTCAAAGAGCTACTACAAACCATGTTGGATTTAGAGTTCCAAATTCATCTATCTATATAGGAGAGAACAGAGAGAAACCTAAATATAAAAACTGCTACTGTAGACGAACGCTTCAACCTAGAAGAACAAAATTTGGTGAGCCAAGTGGGATTTGTGTACTGATCATTACCACCACGTATCAACAAGATTTGTGAAAAAATATTTGCTGGTATTTCGGAAACTCGTTATTTCTTAGAAGCTTGGCAACACATCTCAATGAAAGTGCTTTTACACAGTCTGTGCCTAGGGCTACTTGAAGAGGAAACAAACCATAGAGACAAAATTGAGAACTCCTTTATATTGTCAAGTTTCAAAGAGCTACTACAAACCATGTTGGATTTAGAGTTCCAAATTCATCTATCTATATATGAGAGAACAGAGTGAAACCTAAATATAAAAACTGCTACTGTAGACGAACGCTTCAACCTAGAAGAACAAAATTTGGTGAGCCAAGTGGGATTTGTGTACTGATCATTACCACCAAGTATCATCAAGATTGGGTGAAAAAATATTTGCTGGTATTTCGGAAACGCGTTATTTCTCAGAAGCTTGGCAACCCATCTCAATGAAAGTACTTTCCACAGTCTCTGCGTAGGGCTACTTGAAGAGGAAACAATCCATAAAGACAAAACTGAGAACTCCTTTATTTTGTCAAGTTTCAAAGAGCTACTACAAACCATGTTGGATTTAGAGTTCCAAATTCATCTATCTATATATGAGAGAACAGAGTGAAACCTAAATATAAAAACTGCTACTGTAGACGAACGCTTCAACCTAGAAGAACAAAATTTGGTGAGCCAAGTGGGATTTGTGTACTGATCATTACCACCAAGTATCAACAAGATTGTGTGAAAAAATATTTGCTGGTATTTCGGAAACTCGTTATTTCTTAGAAGCTTGGCAACCCATCTCAATGAAAGTGCTTTCCACAGTCTGTGCCTAGGGCTACTTTAAGAGGAGACAAACCATAGAGACAAAACTGAGAACTCCTTTGTTTGTCAAGTTTCAAAGAGCTACTACAAACCATGTTGGATTTAGAGTTCCAAATTCATCTATCTATATAGGAGAGAACAGAGGGAAACCTAAATATAAAAACTGCTACTGTAGAAGAACGCTTCAACCTAGAAGAACAGAATTTGGTGAGCCAAGTGGGATTTGTGTACTGATCATGACCACCCAGTATTATCAAAATTGGGTGAAAAAATATTTGCTGGTAATTCGGAAACTGGTTATTTCTTAGAAGCTTGGGAACCCCTCTCAATGAAAGTGCTTTTCCACAGTCTGTGCATAGGGCTACTTGAAGAGGAAACAAACCATAGAAAAAAATCTGAGAACTTCTTTATTTTGTCAAGTTTCAAAGAGCTACTACAAACCATGTTGGATTTAGAGTTTCAAATTCATCTATCTATATAGGAGAGAACAGAGAGAAACCTAAATATAAAAACTGCTACTGTAGACGAACGCTTCAACCTAGAAGACAAAAATTTGGTTAGCCAAGTGGGATTTGTATAGTGATCATTACCACCAAGTATCAACAAGATTGTGTGAAAAAATATTTGCTGGTATTTCGGAAACTCGTTATTTCTTAGAAGCTTGGCAACCCCTCTCAATGAAAGTGCTTTTCCACAGTCTGTGCCTAGGGCTACTTGAAGAGGAAACAAACCATAGAGACAAATCTGAGACCTCCTTTATTTTGTAAAGATTCAAAGAGCTACTACAAACCATGTTGGATTTAGAGTTCCAAATTCATCTATCTATATAGGAGAGAACAGAGGGAAACCAAATATAAAAACTGCTACTGTAGAAGAACGCTTCAACCTAGAAGAACAGAATTTGGTGAGCCAAGTGGGATTTGTGTACTGATCATTACCACCAAGTATCATCAAGATTGGGTGAAAAAATATTTGCTGGTATTTCGGAAACTCGTTATTTCTTAGAAGCTTGGCAACCCATCTCAATGAAAGTGCTTTCCAAAGTCTGTGATAGGGCTACTTGAAGAGGAAACAATCCATAGAGTGAAAACTGAGAACTGCTTTATTTTGTCAAGTTTCAAAGAGCTACTACAAACCATGTTGGATTTAAAGTTCCAAATTCATCTATCCATATAGGAGAGAACAGAGGAAAACCTAAATATAAAAACTGCTACTGTAGACGAACGCTTCAACCTAGAAGAACAAAATTTGGTGAGCCAAGTGGGATTTGTGTACTGATCATTACCAACAAGTATCATCAAGATTGGGTGAAAAAATATTTGCTGGTATTTCGGAAACTCGTTATTTCTTAGAAGCTTGGGAACCCCTCTCAATGAAAGTGCTTTTCCACAGTCTATGCCTGGGGCTACTTGAAGAGGAAACAAACCATAGCGACAAAACTGAGAACTCCTTTATTTTGTCAAGTTTCAAAGAGCTACTACAAACCAGGTTGGATTTAGAGTTCCAAATTCATCTTTCTATATAGGAGAGAACAGAGGGAATCCTAAATATATAAATTGCTACTGTAGACGAACGCTTCAACCTAGAAGAACAAACTTTGGTGAGCCAAGTGGGATTTGTGTACTGATCATTAGCAACAAGTATCATCAAGATTGGGTGAAAAAATATTCGCTGGTATTTCGGAAACTCGTTATTTCTTAGAAGCTTATCAATCCCTCTCAATGAAAGTGCTTTTCCACAGTCTGTGCCTAGGGCTACTTGAAGAGGAAACAAACCATAGCGACAAAACTGAGAACTCCTTTATTTTGTCAAGTTTCAAAGAGCTACTAGAAACCATGTTGGATTTAGAGTTCCAAATTCAACTTTCTATATAGGAGAGAACAGAGTGAACCCTAAATATAAAAACTGCTACTGTAGACGAACGCTTCAACCTAGAAGAACAAAATTTGGTGAGCCAAGTGGGATTTGTGTAATGATCATTAGCAACAAGTATCATCAAGATTGGGTGAAAAAATATTCGCTGGTATTTCGGAAACTCGTTATTTCTTAGAAGCTTGGCAACCCCTCTCAATGAAAGTGCTTTTCCACAGTCTGTGCCTAGGGCTACTTGAAGAGGAAACAAACCATAGAGACAAATCTGAGAACTCCTTTATTTTGTCAATTTTCAAAGAGCTACTACAAACCATGTTGGATTTAGAGTTCCAAATTCATCTATCTATATAGGAGACAACCGAGGGAAACCTAAATATATAAACTGCTACTGTACACGAACGCTTCAACCTAGAAGAACAAAATTTGGTGAGCCAAGTGGGATTTGTGTACTGATCATTACCACCAAGTATCAACAAGATTGTGTGAAAAAATATTTGCTGCTATTTCGGAAACGCGTTATTTCTTAGAAGCTTGGCAACCCATCTCAATGAAAGTACTTTCCACAGTCTGTGCATAGGGCTACTTGAAGAGGAAACAATCCATAGAGACAAAACTGAGAACTCCTTTATTTTGTCAAGTTTCAAAGAGCTACTACAAACCATGTTGGATTTAGAGTTCCAAATTCATCTATCTATATAGGAGAGAACAGAGTGAAACCTAAATATAAAAAGTGCTACTGTAGACGAACGCTTCAACCTAGAAGAACAAAATTTGGTGAGCCAAGTGGGATTTGTGTACTGATCATTACCACCAAGTATCATCAAGATTGGGTGAAAAAATATTTGCTGGTATTTCGGAAACTCGTTATTTCTTAGAAGCTTGGCAACCCATCTCAATGAAAGTGCTTTCCAAAGTCTGTGATAGGGCTACTTGAAGAGGAAAC
The DNA here is from genome assembly GCF_048772815.1 of Callospermophilus lateralis. Classification (NCBI taxonomy): domain Eukaryota; kingdom Metazoa; phylum Chordata; class Mammalia; order Rodentia; family Sciuridae; genus Callospermophilus; species Callospermophilus lateralis. The sequence goes on along the minus strand of NW_027517582.1, from coordinate 27,435 downwards.
AATCCATAGAGTGAAAACTGAGAACTGCTTTATTTTGTCAAGTTTCAAAGAGCTACTACAAACCATGTTGGATTTAAAGTTCCAAATTCATCTATCCATATAGGAGAGAACAGAGGAAAACCTAAATATAAAAACTGCTACTGTAGACGAACGCTTCAACCTAGAAGAACAAAATTTGGTGAGCCAAGTGGGATTTGTGTACTGATCATTACCAACAAGTATCATCAAGATTGGGTGAAAAAATATTTGCTGGTATTTCGGAAACTCGTTATTTCTTAGAAGCTTGGGAACCCCTCTCAATGAAAGTGCTTTTCCACAGTCTATGCCTGGGGCTACTTGAAGAGGAAACAAACCATAGCGACAAAACTGAGAACTCCTTTATTTTGTCAAGTTTCAAAGAGCTACTACAAACCAGGTTGGATTTAGAGTTCCAAATTCATCTTTCTATATAGGAGAGAACAGAGGGAATCCTAAATATATAAATTGCTACTGTAGACGAACGCTTCAACCTAGAAGAACAAACTTTGGTGAGCCAAGTGGGATTTGTGTACTGATCATTAGCAACAAGTATCATCAAGATTGGGTGAAAAAATATTCGCTGGTATTTCGGAAACTCGTTATTTCTTAGAAGCTTATCAATCCCTCTCAATGAAAGTGCTTTTCCACAGTCTGTGCCTAGGGCTACTTGAAGAGGAAACAAACCATAGCGACAAAACTGAGAACTCCTTTATTTTGTCAAGTTTCAAAGAGCTACTAGAAACCATGTTGGATTTAGAGTTCCAAATTCAACTTTCTATATAGGAGAGAACAGAGTGAACCCTAAATATAAAAACTGCTACTGTAGACGAACGCTTCAACCTAGAAGAACAAAATTTGGTGAGCCAAGTGGGATTTGTGTACTGATCATTAGCAACAAGTATCATCAAGATTGGGTGAAAAAATATTCGCTGGTATTTCGGAAACTCGTTATTTCTTAGAAGCTTGGCAACCCCTCTCAATGAAAGTGCTTTTCCACAGTCTGTGCCTAGGGCTACTTGAAGAGGAAACAAACCATAGAGACAAATCTGAGAACTCCTTTATTTTGTCAATTTTCAAAGAGCTACTACAAACCATGTTGGATTTAGAGTTCCAAATTCATCTATCTATATAGGAGACAACCGAGGGAAACCTAAATATATAAACTGCTACTGTACACGAACGCTTCAACCTAGAAGAACAAAATTTGGTGAGCCAAGTGGGATTTGTGTACTGATCATTACCACCAAGTATCAACAAGATTGTGTGAAAAAATATTTGCTGCTATTTCGGAAACGCGTTATTTCTTAGAAGCTTGGCAACCCATCTCAATGAAAGTACTTTCCACAGTCTGTGCATAGGGCTACTTGAAGAGGAAACAATCCATAGAGACAAAACTGAGAACTCCTTTATTTTGTCAAGTTTCAAAGAGCTACTACAAACCATGTTGGATTTAGAGTTCCAAATTCATCTATCTATATAGGAGAGAACAGAGTGAAACCTAAATATAAAAAGTGCTACTGTAGACGAACGCTTCAACCTAGAAGAACAAAATTTGGTGAGCCAAGTGGGATTTATGTACTGACCATTAGCACCAAGTATCATCAAGATTGGGTGAAAAAATATTTGCTGGTATTTCGGAAACTCGTTATTTTTTAGAAGCTTTGGAACCCCTCTCAATGAAAGTGCTTTTCCACAGTCTGTGCCTGGGCTACTTGAAGTGGAAACAAACCATAGCGACAAAACTGAGAACTGCTTTATTTTGTCAAGTTTCAAAGAGCTACTACAAACCATGTTGGATTTAGAGTTCCAAATTCATCTTTCTATATAGGAGAGAACAGAGGGAAACCTAAATATAAAAACTGCTACTGTAGACGAACGCTTCAACCAAGAAGAACAAAATTTGGTGAGCCAAGTGGTATTTGTGTACTGATCTTTAGCAACAAGTATCATCAAGATTGGGTGAAAAAATATTTGCTGGTATTTCGGAAACTCGTTATTTCTTAGAAGCTTGGCAACCCATCTCAATTAAAGTGCTTTTCCACAGTCTGTGCCTAGGGCTACTTGAAGAGGAAACAAACCATAGAGACAAAACTGAGAAGTCCTTTATTTTGTCAAGTTTCAAAGAGCTACTACAAACCATGTTGGATTTAGAGTTCCAAATTCATCTATCTATATAGGAGAGAACAGAGGGAAACCTAAAGATAAAAACTGCTACTGTAGACGAACGCTTCAACCTAGAAGAACAAAATTTGGTGAGCCAAGTGGGATTTGTGTACTGATCATTACCACCTAGTATCATCAAGATTGGGTGAAAAAATATTTGCTGGTATTTCGGAAACTCGTTATTTCTTAGAAGCTTGGGAACCCCTCTCAATGAAAGTGCTTTTCCACAGTGTGTGCCTGGGGCTACTTGAAGAGGAAACAAACCATAGCGACAAAACTGAGAACTCCTTTATTTTGTCAAGTTTCAAAGAGCTACTACAAACCATGTTGGATTTAGAGTTCCAAATTCATCTATCTATATAGGAGACAACCGAGGGAAACCTAAATATAAAAACTGCTACTGTAGACGAACGCTTCAACCTAGAAGAACAAAATTTGGTGAGCCAAGTGGGATTTGTGTACTGATCATGACCACCACGTATCATCAAGTTTGGGTGAAAAAATATTTGCTGGTATTTCGGAAACTCGTTATTTCTTAGAAGCTTGGCAACCCATCTCAATGAAAGTGCTTTCGACAGTCTGTGCCTAGGGCTACTTTAAGAGGAAACAAACCATAGAGACAAAACTGAGAATTCCTTTATTTTGTCAAGTTTCAAAGAACTAATACAAACCATGTTGGATTTAGAGTTCCAAATTCATCTATCTATATAGGAGTGAACAGAGGGAAAACTAAATATAAAAACTGCCACTGTAGACGAACGCTTCAACATGGAAGAACAAAATTTGGTGAGCCAAGTGGGATTTGAGTACTGATCATTACCACCAAGTATCATCAAGATTGGGTGAAAAAATATTTGCTGGTATTTCGGAAACTCGTTATTTCTTAGAAGCTTGGCAACCCCTCTCAATGAAAGTGCTTTTCCACAGTCTGTGCCTAGGGCTACTTGAAGAGGAAACAAACCATAGAGACAAAAGTGAGAACTCCTTTATATTGTCAAGTTTCAAAGAGCTACTACAAACCATGTTGGATTTAGTGTTCCAAATTCATCTCTCTATATATGAGAGAACAGAGTGAAACCTAAATATAAAAACTGCTACAGTAGACGAACGCTTCAACCTAGAAGAACAAAATTTGGTGAGCCAAGTGGGATCTGTGTACTGATCATTACCACCAAGTATCATCAAGATTGGGTGAAAAAATATTTGCTGGTATTTCAGAAACTCGTTATTTCTTAGAAGCTTGGGAACCCCTCTCAATGAAAGTGCTTTTCCACAGTCTGTGCCTGGGGCTACTTTAAGAGGAAACAAACCATAGCGACAAAACTGAGAACTCCTTTATTTTGTCAAGTTTCAAAGAGCTACTAAACCATGTTGGATTTAGAGTTCCAAATTCATCTTTCTATATAGGAGAGAACAGAGGGAACCCTAAATATAAAAACTGCTACTGTAGACGAACGCTTCAACCTAGAAGAACAAAATTTGGTGAGCCAAGTGGGATTTGTGTACTGATCATTAGCAACAAGTATCATCAAGATTGGGTGAAAAAATATTTGCTGGTATTTCGGAAACTCGTTATTTCTTAGAAGCTTGGCAACCCCTCTCAATGAAAGTGCTTTTCCACAGTCTGTGCCTAGGGCTACCTGAAGAGGAAACAATCCATAGAGACAAATCTGAGAACTCCTTTATTTTGTCAATTTTCAAAGAGCTACTACAAACCATGTTGGATTTAGAGTTCCAAATTCATCTATCTATATAGGAGACAACAGAGGGAAACCTAAATATAAAAACTGCTACTGTACACGAACGCTTCAACCTAGAAGAACTAAATTTGGTGAGCCAAGTGGGATTTGTGTACTGATCATTACCACCAAGTATCAACAAGATTGTGTGAAAAAATATTTGCTGGTATTTTGGAAAAGCGTTATTTCTTAGAAGCTTGGCAACCCATCTCAATGAAAGTACTTTCCACAGTCTCTGCGTAGGGCTACTTGAAGAGGAAACAATCCATAGAGACAAAACTGAGAACTCCTTTATTTTGTCAAGTTTCAAAGAGCTACTACAAACCATGTTGGATTTAGAGTTCCAAATTCATCTATCTATATATGAGAGAACAGAGTGAAACCTAAATATAAAAACTGCTACTGTAGAGGAACGCTTCAACCTAGAAGAACAAAATTTGGTGAGCCAAGTGGGATTTGTGTACTGATCATGACCACCACGTATCATCAAGATTGGTCGAAAAAATATTTGCTGGTATTTCGGAAACTCGTTATTTCTTAGAAGCTTGGCAAACCATCTCAATGAAAGTGCTTTCCACAGTCTGTGCCTAGGGCTACTTGAAGAGGAAACAAATCATAGAGACAAAACTGAGAATTCCTTTATTTTGTCAAGTTTCAAAGAACTAATACAAACCATGTTGGATTTAGAGTTCCAAATTCATTTATCTATATAGGAGAGAACAGAGGGAAACCTAAATATAAAAACTGCTACTGTAGACGAACGCTTCAACCTAGAAGAACAAAATTTGGTGAGCCAAGTGGGATTTGAGTACTGATCATTACCACCAAGTATCATCAAGATTGGGTGAAAAAATATTTGCTGGTATTTCGGAAACTCGTTATTTCTTAGAAGCTTGGCAACCCCTCTCAATGAAAGTGCTTTTCCACAGTCTGTGCCTAGGGCTACTTGAAGAGGAAACAAACCATAGAGACAAATCTGAGACCTCCTTTATTTTGTCAAGTTTCAAAGAGCTACTACAAACCATGTTGGATTTAGAGTTCCAAATTCATCTATCTATATAGGAGAGAACAGAGAGAAACCTAAATATAAAAACTGCTACAGTAGACGAACGCTTCAACCTAGAAGAACAAAATTCGGTGAGCCAAGTGGGATTTGTGTACTGATCATTACCACCAAGTATCATCAAGATTGGGTGAAAAAATATTTGCTGGTATTTCGGAAACTCGTTATTTCTTAGAAGCTTGGGAACCCCTCTCAATGAAAGTGCTTTTCCACAGTCTGTGCCTGGGGCTACTTGAGGAGGAAACAAACCATAGCGACAAAACTGAGAACTCCTTTATTTTGTCAAGTTTCAAAGAGCTACTACAAACCATGTTGGATTTAGAGTTCCAAATTCATCTTTCTATATAGGAGAGAACGGAGGGAACCCTAAATATAAAAACTGCTACTGTAGACGAACGCTTCAACCTAGAAGAACAAAATTTGGTGAGCCAAGTGGGATTTGTGTACTGATCATTAGCAACAAGTATCATCAAGATTGGGTGAAAAAATATTTGCTGGTATTTCGGAAACTCGTTATTTCTTAGAAGCTTGGCAACCCCTCTCAATGAAAGTGCTTTTCCACAGTCTGTGCCTAGGGCTACTTGAAGAGGAAACAAATCATAGAGACAAAAGTGAGAACTCCTTTATATTGTCAAGTTTCAAAGAGCTACTACAAACCATGTTGGATTTAGAGTTCCAAATTCATCTATCTGTATATGAGAGAACAGAGTGAAACCTAAATATAAAAACTGCTACTGTAGACGAACGCTTCAACCTAGAAGAACAAAATTTGGTGAGCCAAGTGGGATTTGTGTACTGATCATTACCACCAAGTATCATCAAGATTGGGTGAAAAAATATTTGCTGGTATTTCGGAAACTCGTTATTTCTTAGAAGCTTGGCAACCCCTCTCAATGAAAGTGCTTTTCCACAGTCTGTGCCTAGGGCTACTTGAAGAGGAAACAAACCATAGAGACAAAAGTGAGAACTCCTTTATATTGTCAAGTTTCAAAGAGCTACTACAAACCATGTTGGATTTAGAGTTCCAAATTCATCTATCTATATATGAGAGAACAGAGTGAAACCTAAATATAAAAACTGCTACTGTAGACGAACGCTTCAACCTAGAAGAACAAAATTTGGTGAGCCAAGTGGGATTTGTGTACTGATCATTACCGCCAAGTATCATCAAGATTGGGTGAAAAAATATTTGCTGTTATTTCGGAAACTCGTTATTTCTTAGAAGCTTGGGAACCCCTCTCAATGAAAGTGCTTTTCACAGTCTGTGCCTGGGGCTACTTGAAGAGGAAACAAACCATAGCGACAAAACTGAGAACTCCTTTATTTTGTCAAGTTTCAAAGAGCTACTACAAACCAGGTTGGATTTAGAGTTCCAAATTCATCTTTCTATATAGGAGAGAACAGAGGGAATCCTAAATATATAAACTGCTACTGTAGACGAACGCTTCAACCTAGAAGAACAAAATTTGGTGAGCCAAGTGGGATTTGTGTACTGATCATTAGCAACAAGTATCATCAAGATTGGGTGAAAAAATATTCGCTGGTATTTCGGAAACTCATTATTTCTTAGAAGCTTATCAATCCCTCTCAATGAAAGTGCTTTCCACAGTCTGTGCCTATGGCTAGTTGAAGAGGAAACAAACCATAGCGACAAAACTGAGAACTCCTTTATTTTGTCAAGTTTCAAAGAGCTACTAGAAACCATGTTGGATTTAGAGTTCCAAATTCAACTTTCTATATAGGAGAGAACAGAGTGAACCCTAAATATAAAAACTGCTACTGTAGACGAACGCTTCAACCTAGAAGAACAAAATTTGGTGAGCCAAGTGGGATTTGTGTACTGATCATTAGCAACAAGTATCATCAAGATTGGGTGAAAAAATATTCGCTGGTATTTCGGAAACTCGTTATTTCTTAGAAGCTTGGCAACCCCTCTCAATGAAAGTGCTTTTCCACAGTCTGTGCCTAGGGCTACTTGAAGAGGAAACAAACCATAGAGACAAATCTGAGAACTCCTTTATTTTGTCAATTTTCAAAGAGCTACTACAAACCATGTTGGATTTAGAGTTCCAAATTCATCTATCTATATAGGAGACAACCGAGGGAAACCTAAATATATAAACTGCTACTGTACACGAACGCTTCAACCTAGAAGAACTAACTTTTGTGAGCCAAGTGGGATTTGTGTACTGATCATTACCACCAAGTATCAACAAGATTGTGTGAAAAAATATTTGCTGGTATTTCGGAAACGCGTTATTTCTTAGAAGCTTGGCAACCCATCTGAATGAAAGTACTTTCCACAGTCTGTGCATAGGGCTACTTGAAGAGGAAACAATCCATAGAGACAAAACTGAGAACTCCTTTATTTTGTCAAGTTTCAAAGAGCTACTACAAACCATGTTGGATTTAGAGTTCCAAATTCATCTATCTATATAGGAGAGAACAGAGTGAAACCTAAATATATAAAGTGCGACTGTAGACGAACGCTTCAACCTAGAAGAACAAAATTTGGTGAGCCAAGTGGGATTTATGTACTGACCATTAGCACCAAGGATCATCAAGATTGGGTGAAAAAATATTTGCTGGTATTTCGGAAACTCGTTATTTCTTAGAAGCTTTGGAACCCCTCTCAATGAAAGTGCTTTTCCACAGTCTGTGCCTGGGCTACTTGAAGAGGAAACAAACCATAGCGACAAAACTGAGAACTGCTTTATTTTGTCAAGTTTCAAAGAGCTACTACAAACCATGTTGGATTTAGAGTTCCAAATTCATCTTTCTATATAGGAGAGAACAGAGGGAAACCTAAATATAAAAGCTGCTACTGTAGACGAACGCTTCAACCAAGAAGAACAAAATTTGGTGAGCCAAGTGGGATTTGTGTACTGATCTTTAGCAACAAGTATCATCAAGATTGGGTGAAAAAATATTTGCTGCTATTTCGGAAGCTCGAAATTTCTTAGAAGTTTGGCAACCCCTCTCAATGAAAGTGCTTTACCACAGTCTGTGCCTAGGGCTACTTGAAGAGGAAACAAACCATAGAGACAAAACTGAGAACTCCTTTATTTTGTCTAGTTTCATAGAGTTACTACAAACCATGTTGGATTTAGAGTTCCAAATTCATCTATTTATATGGGAGAGAACAGAGGGAAACCTAAATATAAAAACTGCTACTGTAGACGAACGCTTCAACCTAGAAGAACAAACTGTGGGGAGCCAAGTGGGATTTGTGTACTGATCATTACCACCAAGTATCATCAAGATTGGGTAAAAAAATATTTGCTGGTATTTCGGAAACTCGTTATTTCTTAGAAGCTTGGCAACCCATCTCAATGAAAGTGCTTTTCCACAGTCTGTGCCTAGGGCTACTTTAAGAGGAAACAAACCATAGAGACAAAACTGAGAACTCCTTTATTTTGTCAAGTTTCAAAGAGCTACTACAAACCATGTTGGATTTAGAGTTCCAAATTCATCTATCTATATAGGAGAGAACAGAGGGAAATCTAAAGATAAAAACTGCTACTGTAGATGAACGCTTCAACCTAGAAGAACAAAATTTGGTGAGCCAAGTGGGATTTGTGTACTGATCATTACCACCAAGTATCATCAAGATTGGGTGAAAAAATATTTGCTGGTATTTCAGAAACTCGTTATTTCTTAGAAGCTTGGCAACCCCTCTCAATGAAAGTGCTTTTCCACAGTGTGTGCCTGGGGCTACTTGAAGAGGAAACAAACCATAGCGACAAAACTGAGAACTCCTTTATTTTGTCAAGTTTCAAAGAGCTACTACAAACCATGTTGGATTTAGAGTTCCAAATTCATCTTTCTATATAGGAGAGAACATAGGGAACCCTAAATATAAAAACTGCTACTGTAGACGAACACTTCAACCTAGAAGAACAAAATTTGGTGAGCCAAGTGGGATTTGTGTACTGATCATTAGCAACAAGTATCATCAAGATTGGGTGAAAAAATATTTGCTGGTATTTCGGAAACTCGTTATTTCTTAGAAGCTTGGCAACCCCTCTCAATGAAAGTGCTTTTCCACAGTCTGTGCCTAGGGCTACTTGAAGAGGAAACAATCCATAGAGACAAAACTGAGAACTCCTTTATTTTGTCAAGTTTCAAAGAGCTACTACAAACCATGTTGGATTTAGAGTTCCAAATTCATCTATCTATATATGAGAGAACAGAGTGAAACCTAAATATAAAAACTGCTACTGTAGACGAACGCTTCAACCTAGAAGAACAAAATTTGGTGAGCCAAGTGGGATTTGTGTACTGATCATGACCACCACGTATCATCAAGATTGGGTGAAAAAATATTTGCTGGTATTTCGGAAACTCGTTATTTCTTAGAAGCTTGGCAACCCATCTCAATGAAAGTGCTTTCCACAGTCTGTGCCTAGGGCTACTTTAAGAGGAAACAAACCATCGAGACAAAACTGAGAATTCCTTTATTTTGTCAAGTTTCAAAGAACTAATACAAACCATGTTGGATTTAGAGTTCCAAATTCATCTATCTATATAGGAGTGAACAGAGGGAAAACTAAATATAAACACTGCTACTGTAGACGAACGCTTCAACCTAGAAGAACAAAATTTGGTGAGCCAAGTGGGATTTGAGTACTGATCATTACCACCAAGTATCATCAAGATTGGGTGAAAAAATATTTGCTGGTATTTCGGAAATTCGTTATTTCTTAGAAGCTTGGCAACCCCTCTCAATGAAAGTGCTTTTCCACAGTCTGTGCCTAGGGCTACTTGAAGAGGAAAAAAACCATAGAGACAAATCTGAGACCTCCTTTATTTTGTCAAGTTTCCAAGAGCTACTACAAACCATGTTGGATTTAGAGTTCCAAATTCATCTATCTATATAGGAGAGAACAGAGAGAAACCTAAATATAAATACTGCTACTGTAGACGAACGCTTCAACCTAGAAGAACAAAATTTGGTGAGCCAAGAGGGATTTGTGTACTGATCATTACCACTAAGTATCAACAAGATTGTGTGAAAAAATATTTGCTGGTATTTCGGAAACTCGTTATTTCTTAGAAGCTTGGCAACACATCTCAATGAAAGTGCTTTTCCACAGTCTGTGCCTAGGGCTACTTGAAGAGGAAACAAACCATAGAGACAAAAGTGAGAACTCCTTTATATTGTCAAGTTTCAAAGAGCTACTACAAACCTAGTTGGATTTAGAGTTCCAAATTCATCTCTCTATATATGAGAGAACAGAGTGAAACCTAAATATAAAAACTGCTACAGTAGACGAACGCTTCAACCTAGAAGAACAAAATTTGTTGAGCCAAGTGGGATTTGTGTACTGATCATTACCACCAAGTATCATCAAGATTGGGTGAAAAAATATTTGCTGGTATTTCAGAAACTCGTTATTTCTTAGAAGCTTGGGAACCCCTCTCAATGAAAGTGCTTTTCCACAGTCTGTGCCTGGGGCTACTTGAAGAGGAAACAAACCATAGCGACAAAACTGAGAACTCCTTTATTTTGTCAAGTTTCAAAGAGCTACTAAACCATGTTGGATTTAGAGTTCCAAATTCATCTTTCTATATAGGAGAGAACAGAGGGAACCCTAAATATAAAAACTGCTACTGTAGACGAACGCTTCAACCTAGAAGAACAAAATTTGGTGAGCCAAGTGGGATTTGTGTACTGATCATTAGCAACAAGTATCATCAAGATTGGGTGAAAAAATATTCGCTGGTATTTCGGAAACTCGTTATTTCTTAGAAGCTTGGCAACCCCTCTCAATGAAAGTGCTTTTCCACAGTCTGTGCCTAGGGCTACCTGAAGAGGAAACAAACCACAGAGACAAATCTGAGAACTCCTTTATTTTGTCAATTTTCAAAGAGCTACTACAAACCATGTTGGATTTAGAGTTCCAAATTCATCTATCTATATAGGAGACAACAGAGGGAAAACTAAATATAAAAACTGCTACTGTACACGAACGCTTCAACCTAGAAGAACTAAATTTGGTGAGCCAAGTGGGATTTGTGTACTGATCATTACCACTAAGTATCAACAAGATTGTGTGAAAAAATATTTGCTGGTATTTCGGAAACGCGTTATTTCTTAGAAGCTTGGCAACCCATCTCAATGAAAGTACTTTCCACAGTCTCTGCGTAGGGCTACTTGAAGAGGAAACAATCCATAAAGACAAAACTGAGAACTCCTTTATTTTGTCAAGTTTCAAAGAGCTACTACAAACCATGTTGGATTTAGAGTTCCAAATTCATCTTTCTATATAGGAGAGAACATAGGGAACCCTAAATATAAAAACTGCTACTGTAGACGAACACTTCAACCTAGAAGAACAAAATTTGGTGAGCCAAGTGGGATTTGTGTACTGATCATTAGCAACAAGTATCATCAAGATTGGGTGAAAAAATATTTGCTGGTATTTCGGAAACTCGTTATTTCTTAGAAGCTTGGCAACCCATCTCAATGAAAGTGCTTTTCCACAGTCTGTGCCTAGGGCTACTTGAAGAGGAAACAAACCATAGAGACAAATCTGAGAACTCCTTTATTTTGTCAATTTTCAAAGAGCTACTACAAACCATGTTGGATTTAGAGTTCCAAATTCATCTATCTATATAGGAGAGAACAGAGGGAAACCTAAATATAAAAAGTGCTACTGTACACGAACGCTTCAACCTAGAAGAACTAAATTTGGTGAGCCAAGTGGGATTTGTGTACTGATCATTACCACCAAGTATCAACAAGACTGTGTGAAAAAATATTTGCTGGTATTTCGGAAACGCTTTATTTCTTAGAAGCTTGGCAACCCATCTCAATGAAAGTACTTTCCACAGTCTGTGCCTAGGGCTACTTGAAGAGGAAACAATCCATAGAGACAAAACTGAGAACTCCTTTATTTTGTCAAGTTTCAAAGAGCTACTACAAACCATGTTGGATTTAGAGTTCCAAATTCATCTATCTATATAGGAGAGAACAGAGTGAAACCTAAATATAAAAACTGCTACTGTAGACGAACGCTTCAACCTAGAAGAACAAAATTTGGTGAGCCAAGTGGGATTTGTGTACTGATCATGACCACCACGTATCATCAAGATTGGGTGAAAAAATATTTGCTGGTATTTCGGAAACTCGTTATTTCTTAGAAGCTTGGCAACCCATCTCAATGAAAGTGCTTTCCACAGTCTGTGCCTAGGGCTAGTTTAAGAGGAAACAAACCATAGAGACTAAACTGAGAATTCCTTTATTTTGTCAAGTTTCAAAGAACTAATACAAACCATGTTGGATTTAGAGTTCCAAATTCATCTATCTATATATTAGACAACAGAGGGAAACCTAAATATAAAAACTGCTACTGTACACGAACGCTTCAACCTAGAAGAACTAAATTTGGTGAGCCAAGTGGGATTTGTGTACTGATCATTACGACCAAGTATCAACAAGATTGTGTGAAAAAATATTTGCTGGTATTTCGGAAACTCGTTATTTCTTAGAAGCTTGGGAACCCCTCTCAATGAAAGTGCTTTTCCACAGTCTGTGCCTGGGGCTACTTGAAGAGGAAACAAACCATAGCGACAAAACTGAGAACTCCTTTATTTTGTCAAGTTTCAAAGAGCTACTACAAACCATGTTGGATTTAGAGTTCCAAATTCATCTTTCTATATAGGAGAGAACGGAGGGAACCCTAAATATAAAAACTGCTACTGTAGACGAACGCTTCAACCTAGAAGAACAAAATTTGGTGAGCCAAGTGGGATTTGTGTACTGATCATTAGCAACAAGTATCATCAAGATTGGGTGAAAAAATATTCGCTGGTATTTCGGAAACTCGTTATTTCTTAGAAGCTTGGCAACCCCTCTCAATGAAAGTGCTTTTCCACAGTCTGTGCCTAGGGCTACCTGAAGAGGAAACAAACCATAGAGACAAATCTGAGAACTCCTTTATTTTGTCAATTTTCAAAGAGCTACTACAAACCATGTTGGATTTAGAGTTCCAAATTCATCTATCTATATATTAGACAACAGAGGGAAACCTAAATATAAAAACTGCTACTGTACACGAACGCTTCAACCTAGAAGAACTAAATTTGGTGAGCCAAGTGGGATTTGTGTACTGATCATTACGACCAAGTATCAACAAGATTGTGTGAAAAAATATTTGCTGGTATTTCGGAAACGCGTTATTTCTTAGAAGCTTGGCAACCCATCTCAATGAAAGTACTTTCCACAGTCTCTGTGTAGGGCTACTTGAAGAGGAAACAATCCATAAAGACAAAACTGAGAACTCCTTTATTTTGTCAAGTTTCAAAGAGCTACTACAAACCATGTTGGATTTAGAGTTCCAAATTCATCTATCTATATATGAGAGAACAGAGTGAAACCTAAATATAAAAACTGCTACTGTAGACGAACGCTTCAACATAGAAGAACAAAATTTGGTGAGCCAAGTGGGATTTGTGTACTGATCATTACCACCAAGTATCAACAAGATTGTGTGAAAAAATATTTGCTGGTATTTCGGAAACTCGTTATTTCTTAGAAGCTTGGCAACCCATCACAATGAAAGTGCTTTCCACAGTCTGTGCCTAGGGCTACTTTAAGAGGAAATAAACTATAGAAACAAAACTGAGAACTCCTTTGTTTGTCAAGTTTCAAAGAGCTACTACAAACCATGTTGGATTTAGAGTTCCAAATTCATCTATCTATATAAGAGAGAACAGAGGGAAACCTAAATATAAAAACTGCTACTGTAGAAGAACGCTTCAACCTAGAAGAACAGAATTTGGTAAGCCAAGTGGGATTTGTGTACTGATCATGACCACCCAGTATTATCAAAATTGGGTGAAAAAATATTTGCTGGTAATTCGGAAACTCGTTATTTCTTAGAAGCTTGGGAACCCCTCTCAATGAAAGTGCTTTTCCACAGTCTGTGCATAGGGCTACTTGAAGAGGAAACAAACCATAGAAAAAAATCTGAGAACTTCTTTATTTTGTCAAGTTTCAAAGAGCTACTACAAACCATGTTGGATTTAGAGTTTCAAATTCATCTATTTATATAGGAGAGAACAGAGAGAAACCTAAATATAAAAACTGCTACTGTAGACGAACGCTTCAACCTAGAACACAAAAATTTGGTGAGCCAAGTGGGATTTGTATAGTGATCATTACCACCAAGTATCAACAAGATTGTGTGAAAAAATATTTGCTGGTATTTCGGAAACTCGTTATTTCTTAGAAGCTTGGCAACCCCTCTCAATGAAAGTGCTTTTCCACAGTCTGTGCCTAGGGCTACTTGAAGAGGAAACAAACCATAGAGACAAATCTGAGACCTCCTTTATTTTGTCAAGTTTCAAAGAGCTACTACAAACCATGTTGGATTTAGAGTTCCAAATTCATCTATCTATATAGGAGAGAACAGAGAGAAATCTAAATATAAAAACTGCTACTGTAGAGGAACGCTTCTACCTAGAAGAACAAAATTTGGTGAGCCAAGTGGGATTGGTGTACTGATCATTACCACCACGTATCAACAAGATTTGTGAAAAAATATTTGCTGGTATTTCGGAAACTCGTTATTTCTTAGAAGCTTGGCAACACATCTCAATGAAAGTGCTTTTCCACAGTCTGTGCCTAGGGCTACTTGAAGAGGAAACAAACCATAGAGACAAAAGTGAGAACTCCTTTTTATTGTCAAGTTTCAAAGAGCTACTACAAACCATGTTGGATTTAGAGTTCCAAATTCATCTATCTATATATGAGAGAACAGAGTGAAACCTAAATATAAAAACTGCTACTGTAGACGAACGCTTCAACCTAGAAGAACAAAATTTGGTGAGCCAAGTGGGATTTGTATACTGATCATTACCACCAAGTATCATCAAGATTGGGTGAAAAAATATTCGCTGGTATTTCGGAAACTCGTTATTTCTTAGAAGCTTGGCAACCACTCTCAATGAAAGTGCTTTTCCACAGTCGGTGCCTAGGGCTACTTGAAGAGGAAACAAACCATAGAGACAAATCTGAGAACTCCTTTATTTTGTCAAGTTTCAAAGAGCTACTACAAACCATGTTGGATTTAGAGTTCCAAATTCATCTTTCTATATAGGAGAGAACAGAGGGAAAACTAAATATAAAAACTGCTACTGTAGACGAACGCTTCAACCAAGAAGAACAAAATTTGGTGAGCCAAGTGGGATTTGTGTACTGATCTTTAGCAACAAGTATCATCAAGATTGGGTGAAAAAATATTTTCTGCTATTTCGGAAACTCGAAATTTCTTAGAAGTTTGGCAACCCCTCTCAATGAAAGTGCTTTACCACAGTCTGTGCCTAGGGCTACTTGAAGAGGAAACAAACCATAGAGACAAAACTGAGAACTCCTTTATTTTGTCTAGTTTCATAGAGCTACTACAAACCATGTTGGATTTAGAGTTCCAAATTCATCTATTTATATGGGAGAGAACAGAGGGAAACCTAAATATAAAAACTGCTACTGTAGACGAACGCTTCAACCTAGAAGAACAAACTGTGGGGAGCCAAGTGGGATTTGTGTACTGATCATTACCACCAAGTATCATCAAGATTGGGTGAAAAAATATTTGCTGGTATTTCGGAAACTCGTTATTTCTTAGAAGCTTGGCAACCCATCTCAATTAAAGTGCTTTTCCACAGTCTGTGCCTAGGGCTACTTGAAGAGGAAACAAACCATAGAGACAAAACTGAGAACTCCTTTATTTTGTCAAGTTTCAAAGAGCTACTACAAACCATGTTGGATTTAGAGTTCCAAATTCATCTATCTATATAGGAGAGAACAGAGGGAAACCTAAAGATAAAAACTGCTACTGTAGACGAACGCTTCAACCTAGAAGAACAAAATTTGGTGAGCCAAGTGGGATTTGTGTACTGATCATTACCACCAAGTATCATCAAGATTGGGTGAAAAAATATTTGCTGGTATTTCGGAAACTCGTTATTTCTTAGAAGCTTGGGAACCCCTCTCAATGAAAGTGCTTTTCCACAGTGTGTTCCTGGGGCTACTTGAAGAGGAAACAAACCATAGCGACAAAACTGAGAACTCCTTTATTTTGTCAAGTTTCAAAGAGCTACTACAAACCATGTTGGATTTAGAGTTCCAAATTCATCTTTCTATATAGGAGAGAACATAGGGAACCCTAAATATAAAAACTGCTACTGTAGACGAACACTTCAACCTAGAAGAACAAAATTTGGTGAGCCAAGTGGGAATTGTGTACTGATCATTACCACCAAGTATCATCAAGATTGGGTGAAAAAATATTTGCTGGTATTTCGGAAACTCGTTATTTCTTAGAAGCTTGGCAACCCCTCTCAATGAAAGTGCTTTTCCACAGTCTGTGCCTAGGGCTACTTGAAGAGGAAACAAACCATAGAGACAAATCTGAGAACTCCTTTATTTTGTCAATTTTCAAAGAGCTACTACAAACCATGTTGGATTTAGAGTTCCAAATTCATCTATCTATATAGGAGAGAACAGAGGAAACCTAAATATAAAAAGTGCTACTGTACACGAACGCTTCAACCTAGAAGAACTAAATTTGGTGAGCCAAGTGGGATTTGTGTACTGATCATTACCACCAAGTATCAACAAGACTGTGTGAAAAAATATTTGCTGGTATTTCGGAAACGCGTTATTTCTTAGAAGCTTGGCAACCCATCTCAATGAAAGTACTTTCCACAGTCTGTGCCTAGGGCTACTTGAAGAGGAAACAATCCATAGAGACAAAACTGAGAACTCTTTATTTTGTCAAGTTTCAAAGAGCTACTACAAACCATGTTGGATTTAGAGTTCCAAATTCATCTATCTATATATGAGAGAACAGAGTGAAACCTAAATATAAAAACTGCTACTGTAGACGAACGCTTCAACCTAGAAGAACAAAATTTGGTGAGCCAAGTGGGATTTGTGTACTGATCATGACCACCACGTATCATCAAGATTGGGTGAAAAAATATTTGCTGGTAATTCGGAAACTCGTTATTTCTTAGAAGCTTGGGAACCCCTCTCAATGAAAGTGCTTTTCCACAGTCTGTGCATAGGGCTACTTGAAGAGGAAACAAACCATAGAAAAAAATCTGAGAACTTCTTTATTTTGTCAAGTTTCAAAGAGCTACTACAAACCATGTTGGATTTAGAGTTTCAAATTCATCTATCTATATAGGAGAGAACAGAGAGAAACCTAAATATAAAAACTGCTACTGTAGACGAACGCTTCAACCTAGAAGACAAAAATTTGGTTAGCCAAGTGGGATTTGTATAGTGATCATTACCACCAAGTATCAACAAGATTGTGTGAAAAAATATTTGCTGGTATTTCGGAAACGCGTTATTTCTTAGAAGCTTGGCAACCCATCTCAATGAAAGTACTTTCCACAGTCTCTGTGTAGGGCTACTTGAAGAGGAAACAATCCATAAAGACAAAACTGAGAACTCCTTTATTTTGTCAAGTTTCAAAGAGCTACTACAAACCATGTTGGATTTAGAGTTCCAAATTCATCTTTCTATATAGGAGAGAACAGAGGGAACCCTAAATATAAAAACTGCTACTGTAGACGAACGCTTCAACCTAGAAGAACAAAATTTGGTGAGCCAAGTGGGATTTGTGTACTGATCATTAGCAACAAGTATCATCAAGATTGGGTGAAAAAATATTCGCTGGTATTTCGGAAACTCGTTATTTCTTAGAAGCTTGGCAACCCCTCTCAATGAAAGTGCTTTTCCACAGTCTGTGCCTAGGGCTACCTGAAGAGGAAACAAACCACAGAGACAAATCTGAGAACTCCTTTATTTTGTCAATTTTCAAAGAGCTACTACAAACCATGTTGGATTTAGAGTTCCAAATTCATCTATCTATATAGGAGACAACAGAGGGAAAACTAAATATAAAAACTGCTACTGTACACGAACGCTTCAACCTAGAAGAACTAAATTTGGTGAGCCAAGTGGGATTTGTGTACTGATCATTACCACTAAGTATCAACAAGATTGTGTGAAAAAATATTTGCTGGTATTTCGGAAACGCGTTATTTCTTAGAAGCTTGGCAACCCATCTCAATGAAAGTACTTTCCACAGTCTCTGCGTAGGGCTACTTGAAGAGGAAACAATCCATAAAGACAAAACTGAGAACTCCTTTATTTTGTCAAGTTTCAAAGAGCTACTACAAACCATGTTGGATTTAGAGTTCCAAATTCATCTTTCTATATAGGAGAGAACATAGGGAACCCTAAATATAAAAACTGCTACTGTAGACGAACACTTCAACCTAGAAGAACAAAATTTGGTGAGCCAAGTGGGATTTGTGTACTGATCATTAGCAACAAGTATCATCAAGATTGGGTGAAAAAATATTTGCTGGTATTTCGGAAACTCGTTATTTCTTAGAAGCTTGGCAACCCATCTCAATGAAAGTGCTTTTCCACAGTCTGTGCCTAGGGCTACTTGAAGAGGAAACAAACCATAGAGACAAATCTGAGAACTCCTTTATTTTGTCAATTTTCAAAGAGCTACTACAAACCATGTTGGATTTAGAGTTCCAAATTCATCTATCTATATAGGAGAGAACAGAGGGAAACCTAAATATAAAAAGTGCTACTGTACACGAACGCTTCAACCTAGAAGAACTAAATTTGGTGAGCCAAGTGGGATTTGTGTACTGATCATTACCACCAAGTATCAACAAGACTGTGTGAAAAAATATTTGCTGGTATTTCGGAAACGCTTTATTTCTTAGAAGCTTGGCAACCCATCTCAATGAAAGTACTTTCCACAGTCTGTGCCTAGGGCTACTTGAAGAGGAAACAATCCATAGAGACAAAACTGAGAACTCCTTTATTTTGTCAAGTTTCAAAGAGCTACTACAAACCATGTTGGATTTAGAGTTCCAAATTCATCTATCTATATAGGAGAGAACAGAGTGAAACCTAAATATAAAAACTGCTACTGTAGACGAACGCTTCAACCTAGAAGAACAAAATTTGGTGAGCCAAGTGGGATTTGTGTACTGATCATGACCACCACGTATCATCAAGATTGGGTGAAAAAATATTTGCTGGTATTTCGGAAACTCGTTATTTCTTAGAAGCTTGGCAACCCATCTCAATGAAAGTGCTTTCCACAGTCTGTGCCTAGGGCTAGTTTAAGAGGAAACAAACCATAGAGACTAAACTGAGAATTCCTTTATTTTGTCAAGTTTCAAAGAACTAATACAAACCATGTTGGATTTAGAGTTCCAAATTCATCTATCTATATATTAGACAACAGAGGGAAACCTAAATATAAAAACTGCTACTGTACACGAACGCTTCAACCTAGAAGAACTAAATTTGGTGAGCCAAGTGGGATTTGTGTACTGATCATTACGACCAAGTATCAACAAGATTGTGTGAAAAAATATTTGCTGGTATTTCGGAAACTCGTTATTTCTTAGAAGCTTGGGAACCCCTCTCAATGAAAGTGCTTTTCCACAGTCTGTGCCTGGGGCTACTTGAAGAGGAAACAAACCATAGCGACAAAACTGAGAACTCCTTTATTTTGTCAAGTTTCAAAGAGCTACTACAAACCATGTTGGATTTAGAGTTCCAAATTCATCTTTCTATATAGGAGAGAACGGAGGGAACCCTAAATATAAAAACTGCTACTGTAGACGAACGCTTCAACCTAGAAGAACAAAATTTGGTGAGCCAAGTGGGATTTGTGTACTGATCATTAGCAACAAGTATCATCAAGATTGGGTGAAAAAATATTCGCTGGTATTTCGGAAACTCGTTATTTCTTAGAAGCTTGGCAACCCCTCTCAATGAAAGTGCTTTTCCACAGTCTGTGCCTAGGGCTACCTGAAGAGGAAACAAACCATAGAGACAAATCTGAGAACTCCTTTATTTTGTCAATTTTCAAAGAGCTACTACAAACCATGTTGGATTTAGAGTTCCAA
The DNA here is from genome assembly GCF_048772815.1 of Callospermophilus lateralis. Classification (NCBI taxonomy): domain Eukaryota; kingdom Metazoa; phylum Chordata; class Mammalia; order Rodentia; family Sciuridae; genus Callospermophilus; species Callospermophilus lateralis. Next base: position 7,485 of record NW_027517582.1, on the reverse strand, counting down.
ATTCATCTATCTATATATTAGACAACAGAGGGAAACCTAAATATAAAAACTGCTACTGTACACGAACGCTTCAACCTAGAAGAACTAAATTTGGTGAGCCAAGTGGGATTTGTGTACTGATCATTACGACCAAGTATCAACAAGATTGTGTGAAAAAATATTTGCTGGTATTTCGGAAACGCGTTATTTCTTAGAAGCTTGGCAACCCATCTCAATGAAAGTACTTTCCACAGTCTCTGTGTAGGGCTACTTGAAGAGGAAACAATCCATAAAGACAAAACTGAGAACTCCTTTATTTTGTCAAGTTTCAAAGAGCTACTACAAACCATGTTGGATTTAGAGTTCCAAATTCATCTATCTATATATGAGAGAACAGAGTGAAACCTAAATATAAAAACTGCTACTGTAGACGAACGCTTCAACATAGAAGAACAAAATTTGGTGAGCCAAGTGGGATTTGTGTACTGATCATTACCACCAAGTATCAACAAGATTGTGTGAAAAAATATTTGCTGGTATTTCGGAAACTCGTTATTTCTTAGAAGCTTGGCAACCCATCACAATGAAAGTGCTTTCCACAGTCTGTGCCTAGGGCTACTTTAAGAGGAAATAAACTATAGAAACAAAACTGAGAACTCCTTTGTTTGTCAAGTTTCAAAGAGCTACTACAAACCATGTTGGATTTAGAGTTCCAAATTCATCTATCTATATAAGAGAGAACAGAGGGAAACCTAAATATAAAAACTGCTACTGTAGAAGAACGCTTCAACCTAGAAGAACAGAATTTGGTAAGCCAAGTGGGATTTGTGTACTGATCATGACCACCCAGTATTATCAAAATTGGGTGAAAAAATATTTGCTGGTAATTCGGAAACTCGTTATTTCTTAGAAGCTTGGGAACCCCTCTCAATGAAAGTGCTTTTCCACAGTCTGTGCATAGGGCTACTTGAAGAGGAAACAAACCATAGAAAAAAATCTGAGAACTTCTTTATTTTGTCAAGTTTCAAAGAGCTACTACAAACCATGTTGGATTTAGAGTTTCAAATTCATCTATTTATATAGGAGAGAACAGAGAGAAACCTAAATATAAAAACTGCTACTGTAGACGAACGCTTCAACCTAGAACACAAAAATTTGGTGAGCCAAGTGGGATTTGTATAGTGATCATTACCACCAAGTATCAACAAGATTGTGTGAAAAAATATTTGCTGGTATTTCGGAAACTCGTTATTTCTTAGAAGCTTGGCAACCCCTCTCAATGAAAGTGCTTTTCCACAGTCTGTGCCTAGGGCTACTTGAAGAGGAAACAAACCATAGAGACAAATCTGAGACCTCCTTTATTTTGTCAAGTTTCAAAGAGCTACTACAAACCATGTTGGATTTAGAGTTCCAAATTCATCTATCTATATAGGAGAGAACAGAGAGAAATCTAAATATAAAAACTGCTACTGTAGAGGAACGCTTCTACCTAGAAGAACAAAATTTGGTGAGCCAAGTGGGATTGGTGTACTGATCATTACCACCACGTATCAACAAGATTTGTGAAAAAATATTTGCTGGTATTTCGGAAACTCGTTATTTCTTAGAAGCTTGGCAACACATCTCAATGAAAGTGCTTTTCCACAGTCTGTGCCTAGGGCTACTTGAAGAGGAAACAAACCATAGAGACAAAAGTGAGAACTCCTTTTTATTGTCAAGTTTCAAAGAGCTACTACAAACCATGTTGGATTTAGAGTTCCAAATTCATCTATCTATATATGAGAGAACAGAGTGAAACCTAAATATAAAAACTGCTACTGTAGACGAACGCTTCAACCTAGAAGAACAAAATTTGGTGAGCCAAGTGGGATTTGTATACTGATCATTACCACAAGTATCATCAAGATTGGGTGAAAAAATATTCGCTGGTATTTCGGAAACTCGTTATTTCTTAGAAGCTTGGCAACCACTCTCAATGAAAGTGCTTTTCCACAGTCGGTGCCTAGGGCTACTTGAAGAGGAAACAAACCATAGAGACAAATCTGAGAACTCCTTTATTTTGTCAAGTTTCAAAGAGCTACTACAAACCATGTTGGATTTAGAGTTCCAAATTCATCTTTCTATATAGGAGAGAACAGAGGGAAAACTAAATATAAAAACTGCTACTGTAGACGAACGCTTCAACCAAGAAGAACAAAATTTGGTGAGCCAAGTGGGATTTGTGTACTGATCTTTAGCAACAAGTATCATCAAGATTGGGTGAAAAAATATTTTCTGCTATTTCGGAAACTCGAAATTTCTTAGAAGTTTGGCAACCCCTCTCAATGAAAGTGCTTTACCACAGTCTGTGCCTAGGGCTACTTGAAGAGGAAACAAACCATAGAGACAAAACTGAGAACTCCTTTATTTTGTCTAGTTTCATAGAGCTACTACAAACCATGTTGGATTTAGAGTTCCAAATTCATCTATTTATATGGGAGAGAACAGAGGGAAACCTAAATATAAAAACTGCTACTGTAGACGAACGCTTCAACCTAGAAGAACAAACTGTGGGGAGCCAAGTGGGATTTGTGTACTGATCATTACCACCAAGTATCATCAAGATTGGGTGAAAAAATATTTGCTGGTATTTCGGAAACTCGTTATTTCTTAGAAGCTTGGCAACCCATCTCAATTAAAGTGCTTTTCCACAGTCTGTGCCTAGGGCTACTTGAAGAGGAAACAAACCATAGAGACAAAACTGAGAACTCCTTTATTTTGTCAAGTTTCAAAGAGCTACTACAAACCATGTTGGATTTAGAGTTCCAAATTCATCTATCTATATAGGAGAGAACAGAGGGAAACCTAAAGATAAAAACTGCTACTGTAGACGAACGCTTCAACCTAGAAGAACAAAATTTGGTGAGCCAAGTGGGATTTGTGTACTGATCATTACCACCAAGTATCATCAAGATTGGGTGAAAAAATATTTGCTGGTATTTCGGAAACTCGTTATTTCTTAGAAGCTTGGGAACCCCTCTCAATGAAAGTGCTTTTCCACAGTGTGTTCCTGGGGCTACTTGAAGAGGAAACAAACCATAGCGACAAAACTGAGAACTCCTTTATTTTGTCAAGTTTCAAAGAGCTACTACAAACCATGTTGGATTTAGAGTTCCAAATTCATCTTTCTATATAGGAGAGAACATAGGGAACCCTAAATATAAAAACTGCTACTGTAGACGAACACTTCAACCTAGAAGAACAAAATTTGGTGAGCCAAGTGGGAATTGTGTACTGATCATTACCACCAAGTATCATCAAGATTGGGTGAAAAAATATTTGCTGGTATTTCGGAAACTCGTTATTTCTTAGAAGCTTGGCAACCCCTCTCAATGAAAGTGCTTTTCCACAGTCTGTGCCTAGGGCTACTTGAAGAGGAAACAAACCATAGAGACAAATCTGAGAACTCCTTTATTTTGTCAATTTTCAAAGAGCTACTACAAACCATGTTGGATTTAGAGTTCCAAATTCATCTATCTATATAGGAGAGAACAGAGGAAACCTAAATATAAAAAGTGCTACTGTACACGAACGCTTCAACCTAGAAGAACTAAATTTGGTGAGCCAAGTGGGATTTGTGTACTGATCATTACCACCAAGTATCAACAAGACTGTGTGAAAAAATATTTGCTGGTATTTCGGAAACGCGTTATTTCTTAGAAGCTTGGCAACCCATCTCAATGAAAGTACTTTCCACAGTCTGTGCCTAGGGCTACTTGAAGAGGAAACAATCCATAGAGACAAAACTGAGAACTCTTTATTTTGTCAAGTTTCAAAGAGCTACTACAAACCATGTTGGATTTAGAGTTCCAAATTCATCTATCTATATATGAGAGAACAGAGTGAAACCTAAATATAAAAACTGCTACTGTAGACGAACGCTTCAACCTAGAAGAACAAAATTTGGTGAGCCAAGTGGGATTTGTGTACTGATCATGACCACCACGTATCATCAAGATTGGGTGAAAAAATATTTGCTGGTAATTCGGAAACTCGTTATTTCTTAGAAGCTTGGGAACCCCTCTCAATGAAAGTGCTTTTCCACAGTCTGTGCATAGGGCTACTTGAAGAGGAAACAAACCATAGAAAAAATCTGAGAACTTCTTTATTTTGTCAAGTTTCAAAGAGCTACTACAAACCATGTTGGATTTAGAGTTTCAAATTCATCTATCTATATAGGAGAGAACAGAGAGAAACCTAAATATAAAAACTGCTACTGTAGACGAACGCTTCAACCTAGAAGACAAAAATTTGGTTAGCCAAGTGGGATTTGTATAGTGATCATTACCACCAAGTATCAACAAGATTGTGTGAAAAAATATTTGCTGGTATTTCGGAAACTCGTTATTTCTTAGAAGCTTGGCAACCCCTCTCAATGAAAGTGCTTTTCCACAGTCTGTGCCTAGGGCTACTTGAAGAGGAAACAAACCATAGAGACAAATCTGAGACCTCCTTTATTTTGTCAAGATTCAAAGAGCTACTACAAACCATGTTGGATTTAGAGTTCCAAATTCATCTATCTATATAGGAGAGAACAGAGAGAAACCTAAATATAAAAACTGTTACTGTAGACGAACGCTTCAACCTAGAAGAACAAAATTTGGTGAGCCAAGTGGGATTTGTGTACTGATCATTACCACCACGTATCAACAAGATTTGTGAAAAAATATTTGCTGGTATTTCGGAAACTCGTTATTTCTTAGAAGCTTGGCAACACATCTCAATGAAAGTGCTTTTCCACAGTCTGTGCCTAGGGCTACTTGAACAGGAAACAAACCATAGAGACAAAAGTGAGAACTCCTTTATATTGTCAAGTTTCAAAGAGCTACTACAAACCATGTTGGATTTAGAGTTCCAAATTCATCTATCTATATATGAGAGAACAGAGTGAAACCTAAATATAAAAACTGCTACTGTAGACGAACGCTTCAACCTAGAAGAACAAAATTTGGTGAGCCAAGTGGGATTTGTGTACTGATCATTACCACCAAGTATCGACAAAATTGTGTGAAAAAATACTTGCTGGTATTTCGGAAACTCGTTATTTCTTAGAAGCTTGGCAACCCATCTCAATGAAAGTGCTTTCCACAGTCTGTGCCTAGGGCTACTTTAAGAGGAAACAAACCATAGACAAAACTGAGAACTCCTTTGTTTGTCAAGTTTCAAAGAGCTACTACAAACCATGTTGGATTTAGAGTTTCAAATTCATCTATCTATATAGGAGAGAACAGAGGGAAACCTAAATATAAAAACTGCTACTGTAGAAGAACGCTTCAACCTAGAAGAACAGAATTTGGTGAGCCAAGTGGGATTTGTGTACTGATCATTACCACCAAGTATCATCAAGATTGGGTGAAAAAATATTTGCTGGTATTTCGGAAACTCGTTATTTCTTAGAAGCTTGGCAACCCATCTCAATGAAAGGTGCTTTCCAAAGTCTGTGCGTAGGGCTACTTGAAGAGGAATCAATCCATAGAGTGAAAACTGAGAACTGCTTTATTTTGTCAAGTTTCAAAGAGCTACTACAAACCATGTTGGATTTAAAGTTCCAAATTCATCTATCTATATAGGAGAGAACAGAGGAAAACCTAAATATAAAAACTGCTACTGTAGACGAACGCTTCAACCTAGAAGAACAAAATTTGGTGAGCCAAGTGGGATTTGTGTACTGATCATTACCAACAAGTATCATCAAGATTGGGTGAAAAAATATTTGCTGGTATTTCGGAAACTCGTTATTTCTTAGAAGCTTGGGAACCCTCTCAATGAAAGTGCTTTTCCACAGTCTATGCCTGGGGCTACTTGAAGAGGAAACAAACCATAGCGACAAAACTGAGAACTCCTTTATTTTGTCAAGTTTCAAAGAGCTACTACAAACCAGGTTGGATTTAGAGTTCCAAATTCATCTTTCTATATAGGAGAGAACAGAGGGAATCCTAAATATATAAACTGCTACTGTAGACGAACGCTTCAACCTAGAAGAACAAACTTTGGTGAGCCAAGTGGGATTTGTGTACTGATCATTAGCAACAAGTATCATCAAGATTGGGTGAAAAAAATATTCGCTGGTATTTCGGAAACTCGTTATTTCTTAGAAGCTTATCAATCCCCTCTCAATGAAAGTGCTTTTCCACAGTCTGTGCCTAGGGCTACTTGAAGAGGAAACAAACCATAGCGACAAAACTGAGAACTCCTTTATTTTGTCAAGTTTCAAAGAGCTACTAGAAACCATGCTGGATTTAGAGTTCCAAATTCAAACTTTCTATATAGGAGAGAACAGAGTGAACCCTAAATATAAAAACAGCTACTGTAGACGAACGCTTCAACCTAGAAGAACAAAATTTGGTGAGCCAAGTGGGATTTGTGTACTGATCATTAGCAACAAGTATCATCAAGATTGGGTGAAAAAATATTCGCTGGTATTTCGGAAACTCGTTATTTCTTAGAAGCTTGGCAACCCCTCTCAATGAAAGTGCTTTTCCACAGTCTGTGCCTAGGGCTACTTGAAGAGGAAACAAACCATAGAGACAAATCTGAGAACTCCTTTATTTTGTCAATTTTTCAAAGAGCTACTACAAACCATGTTGGATTTAGAGTTCCAAATTCATCTATCTATATAGGAGACAACCGAGGGAAACCTAAATATATAAACTGCTACTGTACACGAACGCTTCAACCTAGAAGAACAAAATTTGGTGAGCCAAGTGGGATTTGTGTACTGATCATTACCACCAAGTATCAACAAGATTGTGTGAAAAAATATTTGCTGGTATTTCGGAAACGCGTTATTTCTTAGAAGCTTGGCAACCCATCTCAATGAAAGTACTTTCCACAGTCTGTGCATAGGGCTACTTGAAGAGGAAACAATCCATAGAGACAAAACTGAGAACTCCTTTATTTTGTCAAGTTTCAAAGAGCTACTACAAACCATGTTGGATTTAGAGTTCCAAATTCATCTATCTATATAGGAGAGAACAGAGTGAAACCTAAATATAAAAAGTGCTACTGTAGACGAACGCTTCAACCTAGAAGAACAAAATTTGGTGAGCCAAGTGGGATTTATGTACTGACCATTAGCACCAAGTATCATCAAGATTGGGTGAAAAAATATTTGCTGGTATTTCGGAAACTCGTTATTTTTTAGAAGCTTTGGAACCCCTCTCAATGAAAGTGCTTTTCCACAGTCTGTGCCTGGGCTACTTGAAGTGGAAACAAACCATAGCGACAAAACTGAGAACTGCTTTATTTTGTCAAGTTTCAAAGAGCTACTACAAACCATGTTGGATTTAGAGTTCCAAATTCATCTTTCTATATAGGAGAGAACAGAGGGAAACCTAAATATAAAAACTGCTACTGTAGACGAACGCTTCAACCAAGAAGAACAAAATTTGGTGAGCCAAGTGGTATTTGTGTACTGATCTTTAGCAACAAGTATCATCAAGATTGGGCTGAAAAAAATATTTGCTG